>NC_056746.1:822993889-823008889 GCF_019279795.1 Protopterus annectens
TACCAGGTTTAGGAGACATAACCTGCCCTTTACAATTCTGAATTGGGTAGCTTCCAAGTTTTGGTGGTTAACAATGCATTGTTTATGAGTTCATGAAGATACGCTCCATGGCCTTGCAGGCCAGGCTAGTCAGCCTAATAGGTCAATAGTTACTGGGGTCTGTGGTGGCTCCTCCTTTGTGAGTGGGATAACCATTGCTGTGCACTATTCAGTGGGCACATAGCCTGTGGAGAGGCTGTGATTGAACATGGAGTTTAGGTGGGGGCTAGTTCGTTTTGGATTTCATGTAAGACACAGCCTGGGATGTTGTCTGGTCCCATGGATGCTGTGTTTTTGGCTTTAGAGAGTGCCATTTTTACCTGCATGATTAATGGGGTTCTACATTCATTTGGTATAGTTATAGGCCATTTGGGGGTGAGAGGGGAGTAAAGTTATATATATATATATATATATATATATATATATATATATATATATACAAACACATACATACAATAACAAATATAATGGACATATATTCATAATTTTACATTAGACAGGTTATTCTACTACATATTGCCACAGTTTATAATTTTCAACAGCTGAATGATTTCTTATTTCCATGTTCCTATCACACTGTGTGAGAAAGTTAGGAAATGATGTATGTCAGCGTATATTAATCTTCTTCTTCTTCTTCTTTCAGCTTTTCCCGGTTAGGGGTTGCTACAGTGGATCACATGTCTGCTCATGATTGGCAGTGGAGTTTTACGGTGTCGAGTTGCCAGCCTGGTGCCCAACCTTCTACAGAAGGCACACACATGCACTCACACCTAGGGCCAATTTAGAGTGTCCAATCCACCTACAGCATGTCTTTGGGATGTGGGCGGAAACCGAAGCACCCAAAGGAAACCCACGCAACCACAGGGAGGATATGCAGACTCTGCACAGAAGGCACCCCAGCCGAGGATCGAACCAGGGAACCTCTTACTGTGAGGTGACAATGCTAACCACTGCACCACCGTGGCCGCCCATGTCAGTGTATATTAATTATAATGTAAAAATACTTGTAAATGATTAATTAAGCCAAGATGTACATATGAAGAGTGGTGTAAGACAGGGATGTCCAATGTGTTGCATAAGTTTTGCATTAGTTATGAATGTGATAGTATGTTAAATAAATTACAAAATGAGGATGTGGGTATATAATACCCGAAGGGTTAAGAATTCCAGTTGTGTTAATATATGCGGATAACATTATAATAATTGCTAAAAACAAAATTTGGATAAAATAAGTAATAATCTGCACAGATGAGTGTATAAAGGCAATAGGGATGACTTTAAATAAAGAGAATAGAAAAAGTTTAGGTGATGTAATAAAGATAGGGGGTATATACTTTACACTGAAAGAAATTTCTCTGTTAGGTATAAAATTTGGGAAAAAAAGATGTCAGTAGAATTCAATGGGAAAAGACTATAGAAAAAATAAAACAAAAACTTTATTTTCTGGAGAACATATAAATTATCATTCAGGAAAAGGGGCTTTTTGTTAAATTCAGTACTGACAGGAAAAATGACATACTTAGCAAGCGTACTTTTGTTGACAACAGTATTTGAAAAGGAATTATTGCAGATAAATAGTACAACGTGTTAAAGTAGATAAATCAAAGAAAGATATTACTAGTAAAACTGTATAAATATAAGTATGGTACATTTGGGGGTATGCTAAAAAGTGTAAAAAAGAGAAAAAAAAGAGTGTATAAATGAAGAAATAAAATGTTAGCAGAAAAATATTTTTGTGGAAAATAAAAATTGATGATATAGAAAGATGTAGAAAAGTATGTATAAAAATGTAATGATAAAACATTACTATGTAAAATCATGGGAAAATGCAACAGATAAAAAATTAAAGCTTTAAAAATAAGAAGTAAATTGTATAATTTGAAAGTAGAATGTCAACATTTTTTGGTGGAGACTGATAACAGATAAATTTCCAGTAAAAGATAATATGTTATATAAAAAGAAAAGTGATAAAATATGTTTACATTGTCAACAAGAAGAAACTATGGACTATGTATTTTTGAAATGTAACACAGTAATAAAGTTAAGGTGAAAACTATGTAAAAATATTTTTTCAAAGATATAAAAGAAGTGGATAAAATAAACAGGTAAATGATTAAACATGTATATTATAATAGAAGTAAAGAATATGTTAAAAGAATACATAAAAGTTATTTTATATTATACGAGTTATATGGTATGAAGAATAAATGAACTTAGTTTTAATGGTAAATGGATTTTAGCAACAATAATAAGTAAAAGCAGATGGTGGTTATGGAAAAAAGGTGCAGGTTCTGATAGATATGAAAATTTAATATGATTGTAAAGGAAATCATGAAGATGTGTGAACAGACTTGTATATCTTCATATTAGTACATTGGTAAATATTTCTAAATATGTAACTGTTTTGAAAATAAGAGTTATTTCTGCATATGAATAAACAACTTCTAATCTTTTCATTGTGAAGGAGAATATTTTTGCTGTTGCACTTCCTGCTTCTGTTCCTGGCACAGAGACAGATATGAAAGGCTGTGCAGTAATGGAATGAGAACAGAGTTGTTCTGTTAGTGATAACAGTATGATTCAGTCAGTAGGACAGAAAACTGCTGAAAATCAAGCTAATAACACAAATACTCAGGATCTAGCTAACTTTAAACTTCAGGATTTTGAAGAATGTGTTGTAACTGAAAGTGCCTCTGGAGGTTTTTATGATGAAAAACTGGTTGGTTTACTGAACAAAAGTGATCCTGGAGAAGAGTCTAAGATTTCATGGTCAGACAAGATGGTAAAGCTTTTCAGAATGGACAGTTAGTTGGGTGGAAAGTAAATGAGTTGTGAGTTGGATGGACATAAGGTTAGAGGTGTGATGCAATCTGGAAAATTATATGCTGATGAAGTTGGAAGAGAAAAGGTACTCTACATTTTATTAAAAAGAAAAAAAACTTTTTTGTAAAAAAAGAAGAAAGAAGAAATAACAGACATATATTTTGTGTGGGATAATTTAGTTTTACCTTTGGGTTTTCAAGTAAAAGTCATTAGATCCTTAACTCATTGAGGAAAGAGACATTTTGTGATGTAACATTTGATAATAAAGCATTCATAGAAAGAGTGTTTTTTAATAATGAAAAAAGGACTGTTACCAGTGGAATTAATTTATATTTTCTGTTCAAGGAACTCAATTAAAAAAGTATTTGTTCATTTTCACACTGATGAAACTGAGTTAAATAATGTCAAAAATTATTTTTCATTTATGTGTTATTCAGTTTCTGATATTGTGAAATAGGGTGGAAGTGGATGTTATTTTAAAATATGAAAAAAGATGTGATAAAGCATTTACTGAAAACTTGTTTTTTGGGGGAGATTTCAATCTGATAAATGAGTGTACAAAAATAAGATGTAATCAGTGCAGGGAAAAAGTCATATGATGAATAAGTGTAAAAGGGATTATAGAATATGTAAAAGTGAAGGGAATTTCTCATTTTTAGGAATGCAGTACCACAAAAACTCCACCACAATAACAATACACACGTTTATTGAGCACTTTTGTTGGACTATATCAAGTCACTTTGAAGAAGTCACTTGATATAATCCGACGAAAGCTCTCAATAAACACATGTATTATTATCGTGGTGGAGTTTTTGTGGTACTGCATTCTTGGTTTGGTTCACTTTGGTGTTGAGTTATTTTCATCTTGTTTCCTGAATTTCTCATTTTAAAAAGAATAAGCAATATAATATTAAGCAGGATGATGAAGAAAATGTTAATATCTGAAAGTAATGAGGAATTAGGGGAAAGGGGGGGAAATGGTGTTAATGAAAAACAGGATGAAGTAATAAAAGATGATTAGATAAAAATGCTATATTTCAGGACGATGAAGGTAACGGTACTGAGAGTGTTGAAAATAAAGAAGAAATTGAAAGTGATAACTCAGACATTTGTGAAGGGAGTGTAAATGATGTTAGAAAAATAAATTTGATAGGCGCTAGGGTACGGAGAAGGAAAAGAAGATTTACAATACATCACAAAGATTAAAAAAAGGCAAAAAGATTTAAAAAAATGCAAGGAGTAGTTTTAGATGTGTTTTAGTTAATGAAATAGTGAAACATCTGATTCTGAGGATAAAAGAATGGTTGTACATAAACTCAGAACATACTTAATTGGGGAAACAGTTAAAAGCAAGAGAACAAAAATAAATTAAAATATTTATCTTAAACAAAAGGAAAAGTAATCATTTTAGAGTGCCTTTAGTAAATGTAAATAGTATTATCAACATTGTAAAGACAGGGATACTGAAATTATGTGCTAAATGTGGTGTAGATATTATTCTTATAGAGAATGTAGGCAAAATTCCTGACAAGTGAAGAAAGGCTGCAGACATATTGTGGGATGGAAAAATAATAAGGAATTAGTATATGAATGTTGTTCTGGAGTGTCTGGATTATGTATAATGTTAAAAAAAATAGCTGTAATGTTGGTAAGGATGGGAAAGTTACCTGTTGTGGATGTGAAGTAGTGAGAATATGTTTGTAGAATTATAGGTTTTTATGCACATACAAATGCAAGGAAATATAAAAATTGTTTCATCAATATTAGATTATGTGGTAGTTAACATGAAAATCATTACTGCAGGGGATTTTAATTGTGATTTAAGGGACAATGTGCATAGATAGGGAAATATATTAAAGAAATATAAGAAGTGATAAAATGTGGTAAGTTAGTTGCATGGAATAAAAGTCAATGGACTTATAGCAGAGGGGTAATTAAACATGAAACTGATTATTTTGTATTACCTGAAGGTTTCAGTGTAGAAAATGCTGATACAGTTGATATATGTTTCTTGAACTATTTAGCAATATGGATGGAGGTAATTAAAGTAAGGGAGTATATTAAATAGGAAAGGGAATAAAGAGAATAAATGAGAAATTATGGGATGAATGTGGAAAGTGGGAAGTTGCAATTATGGAGAGATCATCTAACCATAAAATATTTTTTTATAAAAACTGGTCTGAATGGTGTATGGAATTTACAAAGAAGGATAACATGTTTTTTCTTTCAACAGCAGCATGACGAAAGAAAGGACTAGAAAGTAAAGTATGGAAAGATGTATAGAAATGTATTCTAGAATTTAAAGATGAATACATGAGGATATTATGACATAAGAAATTAAATACACATAAAAGAAGTTCAGAAAAATTAAGACATTACTGTTTAAGCTGAAATACTATTTACAAGGGAGAAGGAATAATGTGTCTGCATATTTGGGTAAAATAGTAAAGAAGGATATTACTGCAATGATGGAAATGAAAAATATAAAAGGAGATGTGAAATGAAAGCATTAGCAAATTATAAATATTATAGGACAGTATGTAGAAAATATGTATAACTGTAAAAAGAAAGAAAGAATAGAAAGTAAAAAAAAATCAACAATAAGTTACGGAAGAATTTGAAAAATAAATTATTATTGGTTAATTGCACTCAGGAAAGTAAATGTTGATTCATTACCATGTCCAGATGGTACAGGGAATGAAATGTGCAAGAAATTAAGGGGTTAGCAAACAGAATGTTTTATAAACATGTTAAATGAATGGTTGAAATAAGGGATTGTTTTTGAAGAGTTATATAGGAGCTATCACATTAAATAGTACAGACATATTTTATGAGAATAACAGAGAGAAGAATAGAAGGAAGGATGCGGAAAGATGAAAGACATTATAAAAGAAAGTATAAATGGTATAAAAGAGAAGAGATGCCAATTATTATTCAAGGTTTGATAAATTGTGGATGATATTATAATTAAAAGGAAAAATGTGCAGCTTATGGTAAGTAATATTAATAAGGTATTTGATACAGCAGAACATGATGCTTTGTGGGATGATATAGAAAAGTATAGAATAGGTTACAGAGTTAGGAGAGTGTGTATGTCAGCATATCAAAATAGTAAAGTGAGAGTATCAGTGAGTGGGTGGCTGATTAAAGAAATATGCATGAACTGTGGTATAAGACAAGGATGTCACATGAGTGTGATATTGTTTGCATTAGTAATAAATACAATAGTGATTGAATTAGCTTATAAAATGAGAGATGCTAGATATGCAATGTAAAAGGAAGTGGTGATTCCAGTACTCTTGACATATGCAGATGACATAACTGTAGTTGGTAAGAATAAAATGTGGACATGGTTTGTCTGAATGGTTGCTTAAAGGAAATTGGAATGACCTTGAATAAAGATAAAACTAAGGGTTTTGGAGAAGGAGTGAAAAGTGGAGGAGTGTATTTATTAATGAATGAAATATCTTTGTTAGGGATAATATTTTGGAAAAAATATGTGGTTATCAGGTAATGGGTATGTGTGACAAAAGAAAGGAAAGAAATTGAGATTAAGATGGCCACTGATCCATGAGCACTGCTGTCTCTTAACTCTGATAAAATATCCCAAAATTCTTAAAATTTTAGGTACAGAGCTCAGCCATATACTTAAAATATAATCACCTTGCCAATAAAATTGATATACTAGATGAAATAAAGCTACAGAAAATTGACTTGAACTCCTAAGGACAGAAAAATTTACTTGGATTCCTTCAGAACATGGCTCTACCCAATGAATTTCTAACTTTAAAAGAAACAGGAAAGATCAAAATGTCAAAAGAACCTGATAATATGGATATTCAAACTACTAAAACTAAATTTTCAACAGTTACCTGCTCAGAAAAGGATACTTAGAGACCTTGAACTAGAAAACAACAAGAACCAAGTAAAATGGCAAACAAAAAATAAGTCCAAACTCTCAGATCTTGAAGAACTAAAATTAGCTCTTCAACCACTACAAACTGTATACAAAGCTTCTTAGACCAATTAAAACCATTGGGGATTCTATTACTCAAATTGCAAGCAGAGTTAAGAAAACAGAGACAAAGATCTTTGAAAATGAAATTAAATTAGACCAGCTGCAGAAGAAAACAGAATTGAGCTTAAAGAACATATACGAAATGCAACAAAAAATATTAGACTGAGAAGCAAGACCCAGATGTAACAATATTATAATATGAGGTATCCATGAACAAATCAAGCAATCAAAACACATGGAAACAATTCAAACACTTCTTGGTCTATTACTGGAAAACCCTCCTGAGGCAAAGCAGATAATTACTGAAAGAGCCCACTGAGCAATCTGACCTCCCCTGAACTCTGATAAACCAAGATTAGTCTACATTAAATTACTGAATGACCTAGATGTCATCAAAATATTGACTGCAAAAAAAAAATGATCATTTGTAATGACAACAAAATATTTTTTACTCAGGATCTCCTGCTACAAATCAACATGGAAAGACTAAAACTTTCCCATTTCTGTAATTATTTGATTCAAAAGAAAATTAAATTCCAGATGAAAAACCCAAAAACTTTATTGTTACAACACCAGGGCATTAAATATACAGCTGCCAACTTAAATGAGGCTAAACAAACCTTTATGAAGGTCTTTTGTGAGCTGCCAGAGTTAGATAGAGCCATTTGCTGATTCTCTCCTAGTATAGCCCTTGTACATCTTGCCATGTTGTCATCTTGGCCTGTCTGGTCGGTATGTTGGTGTTCCAAAAGCCATTTGTTCAATTTTTCTTTTTTTTTTTCCATCACCCTAGGATGGGTCCCGAGATGCCAGGTTGTTCATTTTTATCTGGATGTCTTTGCTGGTTCCTTCTGCATGTACTTGAACTTCCTAATGTCACATATAGTCAATCACCCCCAGCAATGTTATCTTTTTTCCCAGACTCCCACAGTCTCTTAAAGAGACAAATCAATGAAATGATCCAATTCCCCTTTTCCAATATTATCGCAGAACGGAGGAAAAGTTGTTTAAACTCAGATCATGGCATTCTGGGTATGCACATAGACTGTAAGAAGTTTAAAATAAGATTGTTCCATAGTACAGTATTCTTAGATATTACTAAATTCTGATGTAAGAATGGAGACTCTTACACAGTTACATCAGAAGGCTTGAAATCTGTTTAACTAAAAACTGTGAAGATTACTGCTATGTATCTTGTTTTTTTCTCCTTTTATTTCTAAGGATACTGGTGCCATTGTTCACTTAATACTATAATTTTTGTATTTTGATGACATAGTGTAGCAATGTAGTATAAAAATGGTGGCATGTATTGCGTTAGAAAAAAATAATCTGTTATGAGAAAAGGTATGCATGGCAACACATTTGCAGACTGTTCATAAAGAACAATCAATGCCAAGCAATGTGTGATTCAGGGGTTCTTCTGTCCTAGAAGGATGCTTCAATGACTTTGTTAAGCCAACAAATTCTCTATAAAACTTATGCTTGATTCTCCTGAGTTGTACAATGTACCAGTTATGCAAATAATTAATGTATTTGGTGTTTTATACAATGGTGTAAACAGTGGATTTGGAGCTGGTTCAAAGCCCAAAAATGTTACAAGGAGGTATTTCTTTTTACTAAATTATATATCCATAGTACTCTACAATACAGTTTGTGTTTTGAATGTGTTTGAATCAGCAAAGTATGCAATTTATCTGAAGTCTAGTTTAACCATTAGCTTTAAGAACTGTTTTCATGGTACTGAAATGTTATAAGAATATATTTTGCTTCACTAAATTCTATGTTCATAATATTTTGCAATATTTGTGGTTTGAATTCGTTCAACATGCTAGATGATGTATAAATGCGTATGGTCAATAATGGTTCATAAACGTACATACTTTATACTAACTTGTTACAATGTCCATATAAATTTGAACGCTTACTTAAAAAAGGAGACTTGTGGCAAAATTTAACTAAACACATGTACAATTATAGTTAGTCTTACATGTAGTTACCTTTGTTTTGTCATGATGTTGCTTCTCTTAATTCATTATTACATGAAAATAGTTGTTGCATGTTAAAGCTATTATGTTTTTGTGAAAGCAGAAAAAAAGCAGCTTACTGTATTTTTTTTTTTTTTTTTGTTTTAGGCTTTATGATTACATTTTATATGGTTCTTTATTACAGCACAATTAATGTTTTCTATTAGATTAATATAGTAATAGTGCAGACATTAATTAAGTAGGACTTGTACACATAATACTTTTTAATAATTCCTATCTTCTCTTTGGCATTTGGATCTTTTCTTTCTTTGGTTAAGAATGATGACAAATAAATGCAAAGAGAAGTATAGTTGAGAAATACGCATACAGAAATTATTAGATAACAATCCCGCATGACAATGATACCTATACGTATGCACTACACATATTGAATCTTAAAATGTTTTTTCAGACTCCCCAGTGATGAAAGAGTCATATTTTCTTTACCTTTGTCTGAGATATATTGATACTTACAAAACTAAATTTTAGTTCTACATCTTGCTCTCAGAACAAGAGGTTAAACTCATCGACCTTAGTTGAGTTTAAGCTAATTAATCACTGAGATTTTTGACAGATAAATATGAGCCTGGTTAATTCAGGGAACTGAAGTGTATTACTAAGAAAAGATATCTTATTTTCTCTAGACATTATGCTCAACTTTACAATTTGTTGTTCTGATGCCACACAATGTATCTTTGATCAATATTTGTGACGTATGTCTTTTCTATGAAATGTACAATACTGGCTCAGATTTATTATGTTTCTCTTCTTTTTCTTTCTCTCTCCTGATCAAAGCTCTTTATCTTACACCTACCTATTTAAGTCTTTATTATGAACTAAGTGATTAGATGTTAGTGTCTTAGGAAAGTTATGCTATTTGTACCCTACTTGAATAGTGTTTTTATTCTGTGACTATATGTTATTAAAAACATATGCATTAGAAACATATTGTTCTTTGACCTTCTTATCAATCATTACTTTAGTTCTCTATTGACTACCATCCCAATCTCTTCCAGGCTAAGTAGTTTTGTGATTAGGCACAGGATTATTGCAGGAAGAGATATGTGTTATTTGCCATTGCTATTAAAATTTTGCCCCATATCTAATTACTTAAGGTACACTCAATTAAGCCCTTCTTCCATAACTTTTTCTTATAAATTACTAGCCTTCAAATCTAAAGTGAATTTGTTTTTTATACAAGAAACTCATATGATATATGAACAATGGAATCACACTAAAAAGAAAAAAATGGATTAAGACTATTATTGCCACCAGCAAAAAATGTACAGGAGTGGCAATCATTATAAAAAAAACTTTTGAGAAGATATTATGCACTATGATTCAGATCTAGAGGGAAGATGGTGTTACAGTTAAATGCCCCTACTTAGATCAACCTGTATTATTGTTAAATATATATGCCTCTTGCAATAGACAACAAGAATTCATTATGTCTATCTACAAGATTCTATCTCTCTTTCCTGATTACTACCATATCATAGAAGGAGATTGGAATGCCATCCAAGACTGTATATCAGATAGGACAAACATTAAAAACACATATAATAGACATGCCACCACAGCTACTATGGAACTCAAAAATTACTTTAACCTATTTGACCCATATATCTCTCAGTCTAACAGTACCTCAAAAGACAAATTCACCTTTTATTCCCACTGTCATAAAACTTGGTCCAGGTTGGATTTTTTTTTAATATCAGGAATCTTTCTGAACTATAATAATTCATACTATGTAGAACCTAGATGTTTTTCTGACCACTCCAAGATTATGATAACTATTAATTGGTTCAAACACATAAATAATAGTAATAGGGGACACAATTGAACATTGAACCCTAAATTATTACTAAAAAAGATATACCATGAGAAATAGATGCTATTTTATAAGAATTTCTAACCTCACCTGATCTCAGTTGATTACCTCTTGACATTCATTGGTCCACTATAAAATCTATAATTAGGGGGATTTTTATAAATAAAGCTTCTTATTACAAGAAAAAAATACTTTGCCAAAGAATCCTTAATTAAAAATAGAATCACCAAAGTGAGGTTGGAAATACAGTCAAACTTCTATCCGGAATTAGAAAAACAAATAATCCAACTTCAGAAAGAATTATACCTATTAAACATGAAACACATATCCTTCCAAGAAATAAAGACTTTTGCAAATTATTCAGAATGGTAACAAATGCCATCTAAGTTCTTGGCAAGGCTAATACACCAGAGGAAGCTCTCCCCTATTATATCTGAGATATCATATCAAGACAAAATCTATTACTCCAATCAAGATATAATTCATTTGTTTGAAAACTTATACTCCCACGCTTATAGTGCTTCAAACTTCCTTCAAGAGAACACTATCTATATTATTTCCTAAATTAACTGACTTTCCAAAAACTCAGTCAAACACAACAAGACTCCTTATTATCCCCTAAACCTCAGCAAGAAATAATTTTGACAATAAACAATCTAAAACTGAACAAAGCTCCAGGACCAGACAGGCTTACCACAGAATTCTATAAAAAGTTCACACAGAAAATGTTAAATATTTGTCTATGTTTATCTAACTATATTAAAGAAAATGGAATTACAGGCCCGCACCTGAATGCTTTTAAAACAATTTTTGTTCCCAAAGAATACTCTGATCCTAAAATCCCATGGAACTATAGACCTCTTTCTCTGATCAATCTAGATATGAACATTTTTACCTCAATTTTGGCTAATAGACTTAAGCCTATTATTTCCTGTATTATTTGCTATATTATATCTGCTGATCAAGCTGGTTTTATACAATACAGATAGACTTTTGACCATTAACTTTCATTAGATACCATGCTAACCCTATCTAATCAAAATTGCTCTCCAATATGCTTCCAAAGCTTTTGACAGACTTAATGCAGAATTTCTACTTTCAATTTTACCCCACTTTGGCATACCTCTAGATTTTATCCAAGCCATTAAAACACTATATTCCAATGCCCATACTATTCTACAAATTAATAAAAGCATTTCTTCCAGTATTGATATCAAAAAGCTGTCCAATATCCCCTTATCTATTCAAATTATTTACTGAAGACCTGTTTTTACTTATCACACACAGAAAACTTTTCATCATATACCTGTTCTTTACAATACTAAAATTGCTTTATCTGTATTTGCAGATGACCTAAATCTGTATTTCACACTACCCAGCTCTGACCTACCAAAAATTTTGAACTCTACTGACACCTTTTCAAAATTTTCAAACTACAAACTAAACCTAACCAAATAATCAATTTCCCAGTTAATCATTATTGCCACTTACCTGTCTACCTACTATCAACAGAAATCAAAATTAATCAATCCTTACAATATTTAGGAATATCCTTTCAACAAGATCCCAGTTTTATCAACATAATATCACAAAGCTTTGGACAACTGTACAACAAGATCTTACAAAAAGGAATAAACTTCAACTCTTTTTTCTTACAAAGGTTGCTATTATTGAAATGAACATTTTGCTTAGAATACTCTATGTATTAAATGCTTCTAATATAATATTATATAACAATTTTTTAAAACATTACACTCCACTTTATTTAAATTCTTATGGTCCCCCAAAATCAATTAGAATTACCTATAAAAACCTGACATATCCCAAAGATAAAGGAGGTTTTGGTCTCCATGAGTTTAAACTATATTATGACATAATCAACTGCAATAGAATACTAGCAATTTCTGATTACGGACCAAACAAAAAAGAAAAACAAAAAATGTGGACTCCATCCTGGATAAAACTACTTTATAATTATGTTAAAACTTATAATTTTAACCCTAAGGCCCTCCCATTTCTTAGTAGGGAGAGTTTGAAAAACCTTAAATTACATATAACTTTAAAACAGAAAATAATAACTTTAGAAAAATGTTTTGAATCCCTAACATTGTCCTGCACTTTTAATATTTTACAACCACTACATCTCAATCCAAATTTTAGACTAAATGATACTATGCTTAACTTGGACAACTACCCTCTATTTAAAAGTTTATTAGACATTTTTCTCATTAAAAAAATCTATTACTGAAACAAGAATGGCAAAGAACCTCCGCAAAAGTTATACCATAATTTTAAGACAAATTGGGAATGGGAATTGTGTATAAACAATTTAGAAGACCCTAATATAGTCTTAAGAGATATAAACACTTGTAAAACTATATGGAGCCTTCTTTCCCTGAGGAAAAAAATTACCTCAAATTCATATAAACTTCTCTCGCTTAAATCCCAAATTATATGGTCTTCTTGAAATACTGAAATGAACTAGATCCATCAATTTCAAATAACCAGATAACCCATTCTATTCAAATAACTTCCAAATGTATCCCTTTTAAAAACCTAACTATACTAAACTTATGCTATTAAACAAAGCATACCTCACCCCAAATTTACTAAATGAAATCAGTCCCACAACTCCCACTTTTTGCCTGGATTATGATAACCAAAAAGCTGATCTCCTACATATTTTTTAGAGCTGTAAATGCTCCTACAAACTAAGGTGTTCACTTAGAGTTCAATTGGAAAAAATGGGGTATGAGAAAACCAATGCAAAAACCAAGCAGAAAGTTGAATAAGAAAAACCAAACGAAACTGGAAGCAGCAAAATTTATTCTGGTACCTCGGCTGAGTGCCACCTATCTTGGAAATTTACTATATTACACATCCCCTCTTCTGGGTTGTCAAAACTGCAAACACACATTTTAATTACACTCTTTACCCTTATAAAATACTATATCACCTTAAACTGGAAAAATAGATCTTTACTTTCATGGACTGGATTCAAACAGTTGGCTGTTAAATATCTATTAGCACATAAATACTTAATGTCTAGTCACAACCACATTTTACTGAGTACTAGAATATGCTATTTGATCATATTCTCCAATAATCACCATTTTTTTTTTTTTGGAGTTGGGCTTTAAAGTTTATTGATTCTAATTATTCCTGGGCTTACTAAATTCTATTTTACTTCTCCTTTCTTTTCTTAAGTGCTTGGGCTAATTCTATTAGATTAAAACATATATTGAATGTTCTTAATTGGGCAAATACACTTATATATAGTTACTTGTTATATATTTTGTTTGTACATGTGTACATGTGCATTGAACAGCAATATTATTGTGTTTGCCTGTGTTATTTTGTCTTTAGAAATTGGAAATTTAAAATTTTGATTTTCAAAAAAAAAATGAAAGAAATATGTCTTATAAGCAGGAATTATAAATTAGCATTCAAGAAAGATGTTTTTCTGCTGATTCTGTTTTAATAGGAAATAGCATATATGTCAAATGTTTATATTATCCCAAAACATATAAACAAAATTGTGCAATTAATGTTTTCATTCATATGTGGGTTTGAGATTAAACTCAGTAAAAAGATGTCTGTTATATATGAATAAAGATGAAGAGGGATTCGGAGTTATTAAATCTAGTTGATTGTTCTGCTTCTTCAAACTTGTGTAGAGTATTAAATCTGTTAAATGAAGAAAATGAGATCTTAATAGTGAGAATGTCTAAATATAAGTGCAAAAAAGTTTTGGGAGATGATGCAAATAAGAAAAAGAGATAAAGATTATATAAATGCATCCATTTCATTCATTCAGAAAACAATTCTGTTTAATGGGAAATGGATTTTGGCTGATATGTTGTGAAAAAGTAGATTATGGTTGTGGAAGAAGGAATGAGGGTCAATTATGGGAAAATGATGATGGCATATAGGAATGTCTAGATCTGTACTTGCAAATATTTTATGTTGTGTTAATTAAAGGACCCCAACTCTTTTTGATAGGTGCCACAGAATATTTTATATCCAGCTGAGCTACCACAAACCCAGGCAGATCAGACCTTGGTTTAATGTCTCATCTAGAGGATGATATACTCAGGAATTCAGCAACCCCATTTTGCTACACTGCAGTGTCAGAAATTGGTATACCTGGTATGGGCATAAAATCAATAGCCTTCTGCACTAAAGGTGTTTGAGCTACCTGTTGCACCACTATTGCTGCACAGTTCATTTATTTGCAGCACAGCAGATTCATCACCTCACTATAA